>NW_019170463.1:543363-547490 GCF_001890805.1 Aspergillus glaucus CBS 516.65 | reverse complement strand
TTTTGCATAGCGATTGGGCCCTGATGGAGAAAGGTCTTTTTTTTCCCTTTACCCCCATCATAAATTCATTGCAAATTTTCTTCGGGAATTTCCTCTTTGTTTTTTTTTTTTTTTTTTAATTTTTTTTTTTCTGTCAGCCCACTTTTTTTTTTTTTGTTTTTTTTTTTACACCACCATCGAGCATCTACCAGCAAGGTTCTCAGGACTGACAGCGGAAAATCAGATCTTAATCGAATAGGAGTTCGTTCGTTGGTTTCTGGAAGGGTGAGTTTTTCTTCAAGGTCCTTCCGTGTGAAACTTTTATTTGCTTTGTTCGACGGGCTGCGTGCGATTTTCCTCTACGATTCTCTCTCGGTTTTTCGATCGTTCGCCTGAGTTTTTTTTTATGGCCAATTCGCTTCTCTCGGATACTGAATATGGGTTGGGATGGGATATTCGGGTGCCTTTTTTAAAGCAGCAATGCGGGCTGTCGCATGGTCCGGGAAACTGCCATAACGGTCTTACAACGGTCGATATCGAGAGAGGAGGGGAGAAGCCAGCACTGTCAACCCATTGGTCTTCTTGACATCGCAATGCGGACTTTCACGGAACAACAAGCATTGTCCATTGACTGCGGCTGACTGAAGAAAAGAATCAGTTTAGTATACAGTCAAGATGTTGCTTTCTCGTCGTGCGTGCTACAAGTGTGGCAACATTGGCCACTACGCTGGTCAGTAATATCCTGGGAATTGGGACCAATTCGGCCGGAAATGGAGGGGCTTGGCTGACGGAATACAATAGAGGTCTGCTCTTCGACCGAGCGTCTCTGCTACAACTGTTGGTGAACCCCATTCTTGCGCAACTACATGGTTGCTTTTCGGGATTGTGGCTAATGCGTTACTTTTTACTGTAGGCAAGCAGGCTGGTATGTACCGGACGTATGTCGTCTTTTCTTCCGAGCTTTGATCTGATTCCTCGAACCAGGCCACGAGTCCAGCAGCTGCCCGCAGCCTCGTACGACCGAGAGTAAGGAATTCCCCTTCGCAGGATCCGACAGTTGGGAAGTACAAGCGTTAACATGTGTTTCCTTCCAGCCAAGCAATGCTACAACTGCCAGGGAGTTGGCCACGTTCAGGCTGACTGTCCTACATTGCGCCTGAACGGTGGTACTAGCGGCCGTTGCTACAACTGCAACCAGCTTGGTCACCTTGCCGTACGTCTATCCCGTTACAATGGATTGAAGGATTGCAAGGATGGGATGACTGACATGTCTTTTTTAGCGCAACTGTGGTACTCCCACTTCTGGTGCTGGTGCTGGTGCTGGTGCTGGTGCTGGTGCTGGTCGTGGTGTCGGTGGTCCTCGTGGAGGATTCACCGGTGGTTTCCGCGGTGGATTTGGCGGCTACCCTCGTGCTGCCACCTGCTACAAGTGTGGTGGTCCCAACCACTTCGCTCGTGACTGCCAGGCCCAGGCTATGAAGTGCTACGCCTGCGGAAAGCTTGTAAGTATACTATTCATAGTGTCTGTCCATGGGTCTCTTCTGACAAATTCCTAGGGTCACATCTCTCGTGACTGCACCGCTCCCAACGGTGGTCCGTTGAGCTCTGCCGGCAAGGTCTGCTACAAGTGCTCTCAGGCCGGCCACATCTCTCGGGAGTGCCCGAGCAACGAGTCTACTCAGGCTACTGAGTCGACCTCCACCCCTGCCGCCGCTGTTGTTGCCACTGAAGCCAGCACAGAGGCTGCTCCCGTCGCAGCAGCTCCCGCCACTGCTGTCGCATAAAGGGACCACTTGACGTGTCCTTGAAATGCGAATCCCACATCTAACGGGGGAACTATTCTCTTCTTCTCTTATTGTATTAGGGTTCTTTTCCTAATTTTTCTTCTTCCCCCGTCTTTTGTTTGCATATATTACAGCCCTGTTTCGGATTATTGGCACCGGGTGTTCTTTTTTTTTTTTTTTTTTTTTTTCTTTCTCTTTTTATATTATGTATACGACGAACCAAAAAAAGTTTTCACGAAGTCCCAGGTTCTCACATGGCTTGGATCCCCATGCACGACTCAGGTCTCATGAATTGGCGTCTATTTTTCTTTGTGGATTATCATCCTTCTCATTCAAGGAGACGAGGCAAGGAGATGAATTTCAATTGAGTGCGGGTGAGAGACTGGTGGACCGAGGACGATGTGTTTTGTGTACGGAATGGCTATATAAGATAGTGTACGATGCTATCTTAGTATTATCAAAAATGGGAAGCAAAGAAAGAAACAAAAACAAAAGAAATTCTTCAAATACTAGTCTCTTCATATCCTTAGTTGTTTTTCGTCTTGTAGTTATGGCACGTTGTCTGATGGTGGTCAAGTTGACCATTTCCTCTTTGGGTTGACGCAACGCAGCCCTCTCGTCGAACACTTCTTTTCATCCAATCCTCTTCTCATTCAGCACCAATCTCACCTTCATCCCACACGAATCCATCTCTTAACTTTTATCATTCTTATTTTGCCTTCATACCTATATATCAATCTCTTCCATATCTACACCCAAATTACAACAATCCAGTGACAAGATGCCTGGATCTGACGCGGGCGACGAGTTCAACGACGATCTAGAGGTCCTTTCTTTCCTTTCCCTCTGTCTAAGATTTTATGGCTTGCTAACGTATGACTGTCTCGATGCTCAACAGGACTTCATCGTTGATATCGACGGTATCCAAGCTCATGGTACGTCCAGGGCTCTCCTCGTTCCTCTCGTCTCGTCGTCCGATCAGTCTGTTGATATTTGAATAGGAATTAGTGCAGCGGATATCACAAAGCTCAAGGCGAATGGATTCTACACTGTTGCTGTATGGATCCCTCTTCCTGGATAATTACTCTCGCTTCCCAGGCTAATACGCTTAGTCCGTTCATGGCGCTACGCGGAAGACTTTGTTGAAGATTCGAGGGTTCAGCGAGATCAAGGTTGAGAAGGTCAAGGAGGCTATTCAGAAGTGTCTGGTTCGTTTATACCGTCTAGGCTACGAGCGTATAGTCCCTGGCTAACGATCTAGCCCTCTGCTTCTGGGTTCATCACGGCTATGGAGCTGAATCATCAACGCAAGAGGGTTACCAGGATCTCGACCGGAAGCAAGCAGTTTGATGCCATTCTTGGAGGGTAAGTTGCTCCTCATCATTGGCAGGGTCTTGTTCTAATTGTCGTAGGGGCTTCCAGAGCATGAGCATCAGTGAGGTCTTTGGCGAGTTCCGTTGCGGTAAAACACAGCTATCACACACAATGTCCGTCGTCGCACAACTTCCTAAGGAAATGGGAGGCGCAGATGGCAAAGTTGCCTACATTGATACCGAGGGTACCTTTCGTCCAGAGCGTATTGCCCAGATTGCAGAGCGTTTCGGTGTCGATCCGGAGTCTGCTCAGGAGAATATTGCTTATGCCAGAGCGCTCAACAGCGAGCATCAGCTGGAGCTGTTGTATACTCTCAGCAAGGAATTTGCGGCCGGTGAGTACAGGCTGTTGATTATTGATAGTATCATGAATTGCTTCCGTGTGGACTACTGTGGGCGTGGTGAGCTTGCGGATCGTCAGCAGAAGCTCAACCAGTTCTTGATGAAGCTTTCGCATATGGCTGAAGGTACGTCGCTCTAGTTCTTCTTTCTTGACTACAAGGCTCATCTATGGTTTAGAATTCAACATCTGCGTTCTTATGGTTAGTCCCTTGCCTCTCACCTACATGATACTTGCTGACAATGCCAGACAAACCAAGTCCAAAGCGATCCTGGCGCCAGTGCCCTCTTTGCAGGAGCTGATGGTCGTAAGCCTGTTGGAGGACATGTCTTGGCGCATGCGTCTGCAACTCGTGTTCTGCTCCGGAAGGGACGTGGGGATGAACGTGTGGCCAAGATCCAGGATTCACCGGGTTAGTTCTCATTAGCTCTGAGGATATTAGATTGTCTAACAGCTGCAGACTGCCCTGAGCGCGAGGCGACCTATGTGATCACAAACGGCGGAATTAATGATCCTGATAAGATTTGATGATGGAATGGAAAAGAATGATGTGGGATGACATAGTTTAAGATATTTCTTAGGAGTTATTTGTGATATTCTCTGTTTTTTTTTTTTTTTTTTTTTTTTTTTTTTTTTTTTTTTTTTTTTTTT
>NW_019170463.1:538487-543263 GCF_001890805.1 Aspergillus glaucus CBS 516.65 | reverse complement strand
TTTTTCGCTGTTATTGTTGTTTTTAATGCCGATGTACAAGTACTTGTGATAGCTTAGCCTTATCGGTGGTCTCCGCTTCCGCGTGCAAAATTTCGCAGCGCAAACTCGGAGCGCGGAAGAACGAATAATTTCTTGCGCAAACACCAGCCCATATCTCAACTCCTTCTAACGTCTTTTCCTTGCTGGATCCCTCTGGATTACAGAAAATGAAGAAAGACTCACCAGAGATAGCCGGTTATACCGTGCTCCCCGTTCAACTCCCCCCAACACCCGCATTCCCCAAACCAGCAACCCATTACCTCTACCTACGCCCTCACGAGCCTCGCATCCCAGATCCCGACTCCCCTCGCTCCCTCTTCATCGTCAACGCCCCCATCGACACAACCGAAACCCACCTCCGCCACCTCTTCGCCAAACAACTCTCCGCCGGCCGCGTCGAAAAAGTGCACTTCGAAAATGTCCCCACGAAAAAGAAGCACTCCCCCCCAACCCTCTCCGCCTCTAAGAACAACAAAAAACGCAAGCGCATCACAGCCGACGATCTCCAATCCCAACTCGAAGCCATCGACCTCCCCTCAACATGGGACCGCCATCTCCAGAAATCCGGCGCCCACGCCATCGTCATCTTCGCCGATAAACCCAGCATGGAAACTAGTCTGAAAGCAGCCTCAAAGGCGGCCAAAAAGGGCACCCAGATCGTCTGGGCCGAGGGTATCGAGGACCGCGTCGCCCCTCTCGGTCTCGCACGGTACTCAACCCACGAACAACTCCGGTATCCGGACCGCGCGACGCTCCTGCACACCGTGAACGACTTTATGGTTGTGTTTGGTGAGGTTGCAGAGGCAAGGAAGCGTGAGGAGGCGCGTAAGACGCAGATGCCTGACGACGATGGATTTGTTACTGTTGCTAGTGGGCCGAAATTGAACAATGTTGCGCAGCAGGAGGAGATGAGGGAGTTGGTTGAGAAGCAGAGGAAGAAGGAGGAGGGATTGGGTGACTTCTATCGTTTCCAGAGTCGCGAAAAGAGGAAGGAGAGGCAGAATCAGTTGTTGAGGAGGTTTGATGATGATAGGAGGAAGTTGAGTGAGATGAAGGAGCGGAGGGGGAAGATTCGGGTGAGTTTCTTTTCTTGGTTTCTTGGATTGAGATGCGGTTGCTAACTTGTTACATTTTTAGCCGGAATAATTTCTTTCTTGTTAAAAGTCGGTTTAGCCGGGCGTTATGGGTTGGCAACAAAAGTTATGGGCTCAGGGTGGATTGATTGTGAGTGTACTCTATCTTTCCTTTCTCTCCTGCTATGCACATGATGAGCACGCTGGGGCCAGAGTAGCAAGACTCGATCTATGATCAGATGTCATGCCATGCCTTCAAACACCAGCGATTCTATTTATCTTCTCACCTCTGAAGTGTTCATTCTATCACTTGTTTCGTCGGTTTTGTCTGGGACAATTGCTAACGCAAGTCTAGTGTCGATATGACAGGTTTAGTATAGAATTGAGAAGCATAGTTACTGCATGAAATACATATATAAACTACTTTTTTCAATTTCGTTCAATGCCATGTAGACATAGAATACTACAATACCGCGTACTCAATGCTCTATCAGTACTCCGCACAGACCACTTGGATCTCAGGCTTGGCGATGACATCTTCTCTTCTGCAACTCTACAGGTACTGGGGTACTTTGTACAAAACCACTTGCGCACGCCAGCTGGACATTTATGTTTGAATTGCAGGTTGTCAATTCTCAGCGACGGCACTTTTGGAATATATCTTTTGAATTTGCGCTGAGTGCTTCGAGGCAGCAGAAATCAGTTCTGCTTTCATCCAACACCCTCCGCATTCCACTCACAACTACAGCCACTTACACTACACTATACTCACCATTGACAGCTGACAATTGACACCCCGACAATGACCTCAACCGACTCAGCCGGCGGCTTCATCTACCCCTCCCTCCCCTCCCCCGCGCCCTCAACAATATCAACCTCAACCGCAACGCCCTCCCTCCTCCCACAACAACGCAGGCACCCGCTCAAAGCGGGGTCGATGAAGGAGACTGCTGTGATAAACCATCTGGACAAGAGTATTCTGGGGATAAACCGGCGGCATGCGAAGAAGTTTAGCAGTACTTATGGGGGCGGGGCGCCGAACGGAGAGGGTGAGGGTAAGGGTGAGGATGAGGTGGAGATGGAGGGTCAGGGTGAACGCGGATACGAGAGTTTCAAAGAAATGGTCAGGGATATCGAGAGCCTAGTCGATGTCGTCTGGGTTAGCGGCACACGTACGTCCCCTCCTCCCTCCCCCCTCCCATTTAACCAATTACGTCTAAATTAACAACCACACGCACACAGCAACCCTCCAAATCCCATACATAATCTCCCTCGCCGTCCTTGTGAACTCCAGTCTCCCCTCCTACCCCTTTACGCCCCAATCGACCTTCCGCCTCCTCCGCAAACTAGACTCCGTCTTCGCGTCGCTGTTAACAGGTGAAGACGCGGACTCGGGGACTCCGCTGGCGGGGTTTGAGACGAGGCGGGATATCGTCTCGATGACGGAGAAGGTGCGGATTAAGAGTATTGCGGAGGCGTGTCGGATGGTCGTTATGGAGGTGAGAGAGCGGAGTGACGAGACAACTGATGGGGATGGGGATGCTACGGGGGAAAGTGAGGTGGATAGTGAAGATGAGGAGATGGAAGATGTGATTGGGGATGCGAATGCGAATGCGACGAATGGGAATATCAATCCGATTGATGAGTATCATGAGACGCCTGGACGGTGGGAGATGGAGGCGGCGAGGGTGTATGAGAGGACGATTCAGTTGCTGGGGGATGAGTTGGGGAGGCAGGGGGAGTTCGGGGACGATATTGGGCAGCGAGAGATCACGCCTCCGTGTGCACCCAGTACAGCTCAATAACAACAAATATATCCAATAGACCATATTAAACTAAAGTGACAGCCCTAACTAAATTATAGACCAGAGTACCGGGTCGTCGACTACTGTAAGCTCCTGAAATGCAAAAAGCGACATCCGTAACGGCTGAAATTTTACAGGGCACCAGTGGATTCAATCTTTCAAAACGCCACGCGATGGGCCTCAGAATTTTAAGCGGATTGGGATCGGAAGCGCAGGGCGGATGGTGATTGGTGCTTGGGCGACGGTGATTGTAATTTCATCTGGCTGGCCTGTGTGGATCGCAGAGTAGTTACTTGTACAGTAAGTACGAGGTTGAGTCGATGTCGATGAGTCGATTGATGTACAATTGAGCAAAGTTTATTGTCCAGATACTATGGCCATACAGAACGAAGAAGTGGTGTATGTCCGTACTCTGGAGGACAGTAAAGCGCAGTGGCAATGCCCCTCTTGGGCAGACAGTGATCCGTGGTTCCAAGAAAAGCGATATTAATTGTATGTCATGCATCCACTGAAGAGTTTTCTTCTCCGGATTATTTTGCTTGTACGTACATACATAGTAGAGAGTACAGCATAGCATGCCAGGTACCTGCATTATATCACAGATCGAAGTAGTAACAAAAGTACTTGCTCAATGCAAGGAATTGTTTGTAGTACTCCGTACTCCGTATCGAGAGGAAAATAAGTACAGTATTCGGAGTAACTCCTTGCTCATTCTATGTATGTACATGTACGAGGTACTTGGTAGCGGCCACTGATTAAATACCACCGGGATGGATGAATGGATGGATCAAGCGCGCGTCGACGCGTCTGAGTTTTCTTTTCTTTTTTTCGTTTTCGTTTAACTTCAGTATCAGCTGGACAATGGTATAAGTTTTCATAAATACATGGCTGTGGCTTAGTGCTCGGTACAATTGCAGACAACGGCGTCTTTCAGGATCGAATACGAACCACCCCGGTTCGCAATGTCCGGCCAATCACGGACTGGCTACCAGAAATCCTACTCATGGCACCTTCCATGGTTCTGGTCTGTTTACTAGTACGTACATACTGTACCTGTACGTAGTACTTGTATCTGTGATGATATCTGTGACGTCGATGGAGATAAGGTCCGGTTGGATCAGGTGACATGTATTGCATCTGCAAGGTGTTCTTCACTACTCCTACTGATATGATACTGTCTGGCAGAGAGTACTACCACTACTCTGTATATCAAACAGGATTCACATTCCCTGTGGCAGCATCAAACTCGTGCGATACACGGTGTTCTCCGCGCGGCATAAAGAAGCCTGAGCCGAGCCGTGGCCGTGGATACGGGCTAGTATTCAGTATGAAGTAAGGTCGTTCTTTATTTTCTTTGTCCTCGCATCCCGTCAAGCAAGGATGGGTTCATATGAGTACTATGTATGAGAGGATCAAGTGACTATCCTGGATTACTGAAACTGCAGTAACTAACCTGCGTGTGTGTACTCCGTATTGAGGCTGAAACTGCCGCGGTCTGCATATGGTCACTTATTCCACTCTGTACTCTTCTGTACGGAGTACACTGTGAATATGGATATTTATGTCTAGTTTATAGTCCTGTTGAATAAGAAGAATAATAGCAGTTCTAGTACTCCGTACTCTATTGTCACTCTATTCATTAGGTACATTGAATCTTGCCGTGTCCCGTGCAGGTAATTTTGTAATTTGCGTAATACCTCATCTGCCGGTGCCCTATGTATGTAAGTGTATGGGTATTCTATTATTACCTTTTTTTTTTTTTTTTTCAGTCCCCTCCATTTGTTGAAGCATATCTGGAATTCTCTTTTTTTTTTTTTTTTTTTTCTCTTTCTTTCCTCCTCCTCTCTTCAATCTTCTTT